>NC_056747.1:714395620-714398120 GCF_019279795.1 Protopterus annectens | reverse complement strand
TTAAGTGGATACTAAGGCTCGCAGCACATAGAGGAAGAGGGCTTAATGATAGTGTTTCCCTTAAACCTCTTCTTAGAGCCAGGACACTTAGATAGTTAGATTTGTAATATGATGAACAATACCATCTGTTTTAGTAATTGTTTATATTAATTTACTTATATTTTACATGGCTATGACTTTTTTAGTTAGTGTAGGTTTTGTCAGTGGGTCACATTTTTTATATTGGTATATATATAATTGAATATTTGTAGTTCGTACATATATTCACTCTCTTGCATATTTATAGTCTTTTGTTAGGTATTTATGATGAATTAATTGTGTAATTGTATGTTTATGGCTGCTTAATTTCATCAATCAGTCATTATTTTTGACTGATCAGTTTATGTGGTTTTGTGGTTAACACATTTTTAGTTTATAGATCATTAAAGATTCTTAATATTTTAGTGTTTGTATTATACAAGTATTTCATTATGAGCTTTATTAGGAGCATTATTTGATGTCCTTTGGCTCCTTATTGTGTGGTGACTATTGCTAACAATTGTTAATTGATTAATAGTTCAATTGATAGGCTAGGGCTTGTACTGCTTTACTATAAAATAAGTTTTAAGTATTTGTGTAAGTACATTTGAAGAAGCGTATGTGGTGTCCACAAAAGCGCTTACGTTTTATTAATAAACTCAGTTTTATATTTTATTTTATTTGTTCTTACGAATTTTCTTTCATTGTGGAAGCTTCAAGGTGGACTTTTAAGATGGTTGAGCTCCTTCAACTTTGGGTTATTTCTATAATTGTGTGGATCGGGCTTAGTGACTGTTTTTTCATTTACTTTGGGGCCATTAGAGTGCGGGATATAAGGAGCTGACAATGGAGCTGCTGCTGGAGCAGTAACTGCTTTGTTTGATTCAACTTCACCATTTTATTCAAATCCCATTAGTAGGATACCTTCCTATATCACAAAATTGACAGATTTCAAAGAATTTTATGAAGAAACAATCAAAAACGTTCTAGAAATAAATTATACATAAGATATTTCAGAAATATATGTCTGGGATTCATTAAAAGCAGTTACATATGGGAAAATATTATCCTGGTACATAAATAAAAGGAAGTTATGGAATAAAGATATGCTAGACTTACAAAACAAAGCAGATAAATTGAAACTGGAAATACAAAAGGGTAATACTACTCAAGTTCAAGAACTTGCACAAATCAGTAAAAAGTATATAGAATTGTTACATCATAAGATTATGATTAACTTAGAAAAGATAAAAATAAACTCATACTCTACTAATTCAGCACACCTGAGATACTTAACTAATAGGAAAAAAAATAATTAAATCTAAGCAAATAAAAGAAATATTTATTCCTAATACTAACAAAAGATTTACGGAACTAAATTATATTTTAGAAGCATTCAGACTCCAATTTAAAATTAATAATTCCATAAACACTCAAGATACACCTACAAAAGATATAAAAAAATACTTAGAAAATAATATTCATATTAAATTAACACAAGAACAAATAGACATTATAAGCTAACCAATCAATATGACAGAATTAAAATCAGAAATTAAAAAGCTCAAGACAAATAAAGCACCTGGCCCAGACAATATGCTACCAGAAATGTATAAATTAATACCCAATCAAGCCATATCCTTATTGTTAAAAGTTTATGATATAGCCAGGAAAGATTTGAACATACCACCTCCTGGAAATATTCATTGATATCCCCAATTATCAAACCAGATAAAGATGAGAAGCAGTGTTCCTCATATAGGCCAACATCATTACTCAATATAGACTATAAGATGTTTATGGCTATATACGTAGATAGGATCAAACACTTTTTTCCTTTCTTAATTCACAAAGATCAAACAGGTTTTATTAAAGGAAGAAATACTTCAGATAATATTAAAAGAATACTAACATTAATAGACTTTAGCAAACATAAAGTCCTAGATTTAAATGTAATCTCATTAGATATTAATAAAGCTTTTGATTCTGTTAACTGAAACCTTGTTTCACTAGTTTTAAAATAATTTAACTTTCCTTCTAATTTTAATTATCTTATCCAAATACTATATGAAAAATCTACTGCATATGTTAAACTAGGATCGCATAGATCAGGCCCTATAACAATCAAAAAGGAAACTAAACAAGGTTGCTCTTTATCACCATTGTTATTTGCATTACTCATAGAACCCTTTGCAAATCAAATCATATCAAACAATAACATAAAGGGCATTTGTATTAATAAAATGTTAAACCTTAAAATCCAACTCTTTGCAGATGACATACTATTAACTCTCTCAGATGCAAATGAGTCTTTGAATGCTCTATTTAACTCCATGAATAAATTTCAAAATATTTCAGGATTAAAATTTAATGAAAACAAAACTAAAATTATGCCTTGTAATTGTAAAAAAAAAAAAAATATATAAACAAAAGATTTTTCAAATATGTAGTAACAGAAAGTAAATTATTATATCTGGGAATA